>NC_047119.1:50751456-50761456 GCF_902500255.1 Thalassophryne amazonica
GCTCGTAAAAAATGGAAGCAAAAACAAAAGTGTTGCATTTATATTTTTGTTCAGTGGGTATGTGTATAAAATAAACTAAACAATAAAAAGAAAGATTCCTAAAAAATTTTCGCTTCACGGCTAATGTTCACTAATGCTTTAAAAGTGAAAGAAACTAAAAATAAATTTCACAATTTAAGCTTGGGCTGCAACTCATCATCGTGAGTGAATCTGACAACCTTTTGATGAAACAGATGATGCAAGTTTTAAAGCTCAAATTTGGGGCTGCATGTGTGGTTTCAGATTTGGGTATTTAAAGAGGATCAGATTTTGTTCTCACAGTATTCGGTCATCCAGATATTTTCCCTGATGTTTAAATACAGTGGAGGTCACCAACATGTGAATGCAGTGTAATATATCCAGGCTGATGAATGTAAAATGTGTGCAGTCAGCGGTCAGTACCTTTGTGTACTTATTGAAGTTCTGCAGGATGTCCCATCCCCAGTCTCTGTACTTTGTGTCCTTAGTGAATCTGTACATGTAGAACAGACTCTCCACAGTTTCTGGTCTCAGCAGGTTGTGTCTGTCTGCAGGCTGGATTGGGAACACGGAGACAGACAGACACAGACACACACACACACATTTCAGTTTTCCATTAATTTATGCAAAAATAAATTGGCCTTGAAAATTTAAATCCCAGGAACAATCAACAAGAATCACTGTATTTTCCTGAGTATAAGTTGCACCTGTTAAAACATGTCTCTTGAGGACAAAGCCATACATAAGTCAGCTCTTTAATTTGGGATTTGTGTGTTTTATTACTAACATTTATTCTTTTATTATTGCAGTTTATTTTGCACACTCTCACAAGCGCCACTTGCTTAGCTTATGGCAAGCTAAAAGTGGACGCTTTCATTATGGCCAAACAACTGTCCAGTTTCTGGGTATTCTGTGCTAGTTCGCACCCGCAGCCAATGTACTTGATGAATTCCTGCACAAAAGTAGTTCCCAGATAATTTTGATATATTCCTGTGAGATAATGAGAATCTCTCATCTAAATTAATTCTAAAATTTACCAGTAATAAAATTATAAAAGTAACTGAAGTTTTAAGAGTGACCATAATAAATATTTAAGAAAATTAAAGTTTATGAGCAAGCACATTGTAAACATTAACATGATGGAGTTTGATGCAGAAGAGTTAAGAAAGATCCGATTGGAATGGTTTACAGTTGGCGATGAAAGACTTGAGTGTTAACTTCATGTTAAAGTCAGAACAAGAAGCTGCACTGAAAGAGATCTATCTGGAAAGAGACACATTGTGTGTTGTTGCTCCAACGAGAGTGGCATGCTGAGCAGTGTGGCTAAAGTAGTCTGGCGATCTCAGTCTGTGGGCGCAAGCTATCCCACAATTCCAAAATAGCAGATATGTCGGTCCAATGAGAGCGGCACTCTGAGCAGGGTGTTTATTTCATTTAGTGATTTGATTCCTTAGAAAGTTCTATATACATAGTCATAATTTTATTATTAATAACAAATGCGTAATTTCTCTGTTTAAGTCACACCACAGTATAAATCGCAGAACTTCCCAATCTAGTAAAAAACAAAAACAACATACTGTGGAAAATACAGCAATAGTAGAAAAACTGAAATGCTGTGCAGCAACATTAAAATGTCCAATTTCACACACTTTCTGTCAATGTGTGTTTTTTTTTAATTCATACTCTGTACTTTATTGCAAATTGAGTTTGATTATTTTTTTATAGTGATCTAACATTTTTTTTGCATGTGTTGACAGTTCTATATTTACACCATAATAAATCCCTCGTAGGTGAAATTCCACTCGGCAGTAAAGCTGGTTCTGAAATAAAATGAGCTTAAGATGTGTGTTGGCGAGTTACACCTACGACAATGAAGAGCCTCTGGAGGATAATCTGTCAATTTGGAACACAAAATGACGAGCTCACAAAAATGTTATTTGCCAATTAAAATAAATCACAGTTCAATCTTACAACAGCTTTAAGATAAATAACAGCATAACACAGTCAACACCGAATCGTCAGCAAGTCTGAGAGGAAAGAGGAATGTGCACGTTTCTACCGACTCAACAGGTCTTTTTCAGTCCAGAAGGTCCTCTGTGGGCCCTGAGTGGATATACATAGACACAAGGCTATATAAGGATACATTTTTACTACACTGAACACCTGAGATATATTCAGTTTCCACGCTTTGATAATTTTGTTTACATTAATCCAGAGAAAGTACTTCATGTTGTGCCAAAATTTTTACTTTTGTGGATAATCCATATCATAGCAACCAAAGCATCTCAGCACTTTCATGAGGAAGTGTGTGTTGGCGGACAGTCTCTTAAGTCTTCATTATATCCCGTGAAGAATCAACGAATGAAGAGATCTGTTTTGAATTTGAGAGTTGAGGCCTTCTTAATACTATATAATGAAGCTTGACTTTCCTTTAATATCATTAAAAATATTGGGGGGGGGGGTTGTTACCCTTATTTCTTAATCTCCTCCTCCTGCTTTCTTTAGATGCTCTCATCAAAGGAGATCATCCATCTCCATCTCACCCCGTCCTCTGCATGTTTCTATGTCAACTATCTGCTTGTCCTCCTTCAGCACATTCATGGCACTCTTCACCCAGGACTGTGTCCCCACTCACTCCTCCAACACCCTGATAATGTTTGCCGATGACACTACAGTGGTAGGCCTCATCAGGGACAACAACGAGACTTGGTACAGGGAGGAGGTCAAACACCTGGCAGAGTGGTGTGCAGACGACCTGGTCCTGAATATCACCAAAACCAAGGAGGTCACCATAAACTTCAGGAGAACCAGGCTGGCCCCCTCTCACAAACACAAACATTAAGTAAGGGATATCAACATGCAATAAATGATACAGTCAAGTAAAAAAGACAAGTAAAAAAACAGACACATACAGCTTAAATCATATTAAAAGGCAAAGCAAAAAGGTAAATCTTAAGAGCAGATTTAAAAGTCAGGAGCAGCTCTGATATGTAAAGGCAAACTGTTACAATGTTTGGGCGCAGCCCCCAAAAAGGCCCAATCACCTCAAGTCTTTAATTGAGATCTGGGCACATTTAATAAAAGATGGTTTTCAGACCTCACTGATCTGACTAGTACATATGGAGTCAAAATCTCAGAAAGGTATTCAGGAACCAACCCATTTAAACACAAAGAACAGAATCTTGAAATCAATCCTAAATGCAACCGGGAGCCAATGGAGCAAGGCAAGCACAGGGGTAATATGCTCCCGCTTCCTTGTCCCTGTGAACAGTCATGCAGCAACATTCTGGACTTGCTGCAGACGCTTTAGAAAGGACTGGTCCAGCCCACAGTAGAGTGAGTTACAATAATCTAAATGAGATGTTATGAACAAATGAATAACTTGCTCAAAAACAAAAGCTGGAAAGTAGGCCTTTACTTTACTTAAGATTCTGAGTTGGTAAAAATTGGCCTTAACCACAGAATTAATTTGCTTGTCCATTCCAAAGGAACTGTCAAAAATTACCCCCAGGTTTGTAACAGAGTCATGTACATAGGGAAACAAGGGACCAAGCACATTAGTTGAGCCAGCAGACAATATATGACCAAAAACAACAATTTCAGTTTTTTTCTCATTGAAAATTCAAAGGTTTTGGGCCAACCAAGTTTTTACTTCCTGCAGACAATTTACCAAAATAGCAACAGAATTCGAGGGGAATTTAAGTGGCACATAAATTTGCAGGTCATCTGCATAAAATGAAAGGCCATGTTATACTTTGAGAGTATGGTGCCAAGTGGCAGCATATAAAGTGAAAAAAAAAAAAGGGTGGGGACTAAAACAGAGCCCTGTGGAACACCATAATTTAAGGATGCTGAAGTAGACTGGTGAGGCCCAAGGTATACAGAGAAACCTCAGTCTCTAAGATATGATTTGAACCAGTCCAGTGCTGTGCTTTTAAAACCACCATAATGCTCCAGACGGGACAGTAAGATACAGTGATCAACCGTGTCAAAGGCTGCTGTCAGATCTAACAAAGCTAAAATCCTGGAGCAACCAGAATCAACAATTAAGAGGAGATCAAAATGGAGCCATAAATGGTTTTTTGAGGAGTGGCTGAACTACGTCGTGCTATAAAATTCCTGGAACACAGCCAGATAAAAGGAACCATTCAGAACATTTAGAATGTACAGCCCAAGGACAGATATAACACTTTTTAAAAACTGTGCAGGAACAGCATCCAAAGGACAATTAGAAGGTCTTAACTGCTGAACAACTTTATGCAATTCAGTTAAGGTGAGAGGATGAAACTGAGCAAAGGCCACAGTGCACTCAGGGTTTAAATTGGAATCAGTTAAGTGAGACACTGAAATTGAAGCCCTAATGTATGACACTTTATTAACAAAAAAATCATCGCACAGTGATTCCAGATAACAAGACCAGACCGAAGACTCTGGGTTAGTTAACCAGTCGATTCAATACATTAAAAAGAATCTGTGGTCTGTGACAATTATTTGCAACAAATTTAGACATAAACTGGGCTTTTGCTGACTTAACAGCTTCTTGATAATTCGTAAGGCAGTCTTGAAATTTTCCCAGAGAAACGTGCAAATTGTCCTTCCATTTGCGCTCCGTGCATCTGCATTCACGTCTGCGTGCACAAGTGGTCTCACTGTGTCAAGACTCCGATTCATGACTTGGAGCACGTGGTCACAAGTGGAGCAACAGAGCCTAGTGCATCTGTGCAGACAGAGTCAAATAACGGTAAAAGCTCCTCACAGTTTAAAGCACTCGGGTCACAGAGTGAGGAAGGCACAGCAGCCAGAAACACATTGGTAAATTGCTCCAGAGGCTGTGAAGTAAACGCACGCTTTGTGCGCATGGCGAGGTCGCATCTTTCCAGTGAGCCTGGAAGTGCTAAGCTGAATAAAACGGGCAAATGGTCCGAGATTTGAGAGTAACAAATCTCCTCAACGTGTGCATTTAGACCAAAAGAAAGAATAAGATCCAGCGTTGTGTTCTGCATGTGCCCTTTTCATGAGTGGGACCAGTGACCCACTGCGTGAGATTAAAAGAATCAATCACAATTTTCAATTTATTTTCCTTTATATAGCACCAAATCACAACAGAGTTACCTCAAGGTGCTTCACACTGGTAAGGTCTAACCTTACCAACCCCCAGAGCAACAGTGGTAAGGAAAAAACTCCCTCTGAGAAAGAACCTCAAGCAGACCAGACTCAAAGGGGTGACCCTCTGCTTGGCCATGCCACAACATAAATTACAGAAATAATTCACAGAACAATTCATGGACGAATATACAAGAATTGCTGTTGGTGCACAGGACAGGAGAGTCGCCAACACAAACCCAACTCCCATCTCTGGATGGAGCTGCACCTTAAACAGAGGGAAAAAAAAAAACAATCAGGCATCAGAAAGACAAAAAATACTGTATAATTTGTCAGGATTAATCAACAAGAAAAACTAAAGAAATACTAAGGTGATCGCCAGCCGCTAGCCCTAAGATTCACTAAAAGACCCAGAATTTAGGTAAAGTTGAGGCTGCAACCCGCTCCAATTAATAATAACATGAATTAAAAGAGCAAAAAGCGTAAAACAAAACTGTACCATATGTTAGCCATATGAAAGGGAAAATAAGTGTTATAAATACGTTTTTTTACCCTAGGGACACAAAGTAGTCCTGCACCCTGAGAATGTAAAGCCCGGGCCGGTACATAAGGTTTAATTAGGTCAGCTCGGTAGGGAGGTGCCAGTCCATGAATATTTTACAGGTTAGTAGCAGAACCTTAAAATCTGATCTCACTGGGACAGGAAAACAGTGAAGAGATGCCAAAATGGGTATAATGTGGTCAAACTTTCTGCTTTGTGTCAAAAGTCTGGCTGCAGCATTCTGAACCAACTGGAGAGCCCTAATTCTAGACTGCGGTAAACCAGAAAACAGAACATTGCAGTAGCCCAATCTAGAAGAGATGAACGCATGGATCAGGGTCTCAGCATCAGCCATAGACAGGATGGGACGAATCTTCGCTATATTTCGCAGGTGAAAGGAAAGCAGTCCTAGTAATATTTCTAATATGGAGGCCAAAGGACAACGAAGGATCAAAAATTAAAGGTTCCTCACTTTGTCAGTGTGATGTATGACACACGAGCCTAGGCTGAGTGTTAACTGGTCAATTGATTGCGATGTCTCACTGGACCAAGAACCATCATTTCAGTCTTATCAGAGTTTAAAAGTAGGAAGTTTCTAGACATCCAACTTCTCACTGCTGCAAGGCAATCTTCTAAGGATTTTATGTGAACGAGAGTACCAGCAGTTATCGGCATATATAATTGAGTATCATCTGCATAGCAGTGAAAGGTAATCCCAAAACGCCGCAATATGTGCCCAAGGGGTGCTATATAAAGGGAGAAAAGCAGGGGGCCTAAGCCGGCCCCCAGAGGAACCCCAAATTTCATGTTACTAAGGTTAGAGGTAGTGTTACTGTACAAAACACAGTGAGAACAACTGGTCAAGTATGACATCAGCCATGCAAGGGCACTCCCAGTAATCCCAAAATGATTTTCCAGCCTATCAAGTAGAATATGATGATCCATTGTATCAAATGCAGCACTGAGATCTAACAGCAGCAGAACCGTAGTGGTGTCCGAATCCATTGTAAGCAGAAGATCATTCACCACTTTAGTGAGAGCCGTCTCTGTGGAATGATATTTTCTAAAAGCAGCCTGCAGTGGCTCAAAGAGATTATTCTCAGTAAGATAGTCTATGAGCTGCTGTGACACCACTTTTTCCAGAATTTTAGAGCAAAATGATAGATTTGATATCGGCCGATAGTTGTTCAATACACTAGGGTCAAGATTAGGTTTCTTAAGTAATGGTTTAATCACTGCAGATTTGAAACATTTAGGAACAGATCCAGAAGTTAAAGAAAGATTAATAATTCCCAGCACAACTGGCCCAAGAGTGGGCCACAGGTCCAACAGTTTTGTTGGTATAGGATCAAATAAACAGGTTGTGCTTTTTGTTGACATTACGAGTTTCGTCAGCATGTCTAGAGAGATACTATTAAATTCTGTAATTTAGGTAATACCTCAGTAGTGGCGCCCACCTCAATAGCAGGGTGTAGTGGCTGGGTTAAGGCATGCTGGGATATGTTCAACCTTATGTCATCTATTTTCTTCTCAAAGTAACCTAGGAAATCTTGTGCTGTAAAGGGAGAGCGAGCTACAGGTGGTTGTCCATGAATAAGTGTTGCCACCGTGTCGAACAAGAACTTTGAGTTATGCTTGTTTTTGTTGATCAAATCAGAGCAATAGGTCCACTTTGTAGCCAATAATGCATGATCATAGTCTAAGATGGCATCACGCCACGCAAGGTGGAATACTTCTAATTCTGAACAATGCCATTTCCATTCTAGACCTCTTGCTTTATGCTTGAGGTCACGCAGGTAATCACTGAACCAAGGTAACTGCGAATTGGGGGAGCGTAGTTTCAATACAGGTGGTAAAATCATGTTGAGTGTTGTTTTGAGCACTGAGTTTAAACTATCCACAAGTCTGTCTACTGACTGGGTATTTGTCAAAAGTGAGGCTAAGACATCAGGCAGTCTAGCTTCTAGTTCAGTCTTAGTTGAGGAGTTGATGCATCGCTGCAGTGATAAATAAGGTTGTTGTTCCACTAAACACGTCAGCGAAACTAATCTTAATAAGTGAGTGGTTAGAGACCACTGATGTAAAAGGCATGATGTCAATAATCGTGACAGCAATACCACGTGCGAGAACCAGATCCAGGGTATTTCCACTAAAGTGTGTCGAATCCCGAATGCATTGCCGAAATCCTAATGCATCCACAACTTCCATAAATGATTTGCAGAGGGGATCAGAAGGCTTATTTATATGAACGTTAAAGTCACCAATGATCAGAATGTTATCTGCTCTAGTTGACAAGTTAGAGATGAATGCACCAAATTCATCTAAGAATTCAGAATATGGGCCAGGAGGCCTATATACAGTGACAAAGTAATACGGCTGATTTTTATTCTTCTGACCTTGGCAATGCGTAATATCCTGAGCGGAGCGGAGAATCAGATGCTCAAACGAGTTACATTTGTGACCCCCAACAGCTAATAAGCTAAACCTAGATTTATAAATAAGAGCAACACCCCCGCCTTGCTTCGCATCACGATGGACGTGACTAAATGTATATGCTGGTGGGCAGGCTTCATTTAAGGGGAGGACAGCTGTAGGTTTAAGCCAGGTTTCACATAACCCAATCATATCTAAGTGATGATCAATAATTAAATCATTAATCAATAATGATTTTGAGGACAGTGATCTTATGTTAATGACACCCAGTCTACGGACCTCAGTAGGGTTGACAGCTGAACTGTTTAGGTTTAGGGGTGGTTCCAGAGTGGCATATATAAGATGCCTAGAAGTAGGTTTAGGTTTGAGACATTCCACACGCGTTGTAGGTAGCAGACATGAAATCTTTGCTATTACTGGAACAACCACTGGGCCATCCGCAATTTCAACATTATCCAATATAGTAATGGGTATTAACTTTGCAAAGAATATCCCTCTATGATTTTTATGGACATGTCTACGGGAGCAGGCCACAGTCTCAACTTGTTGAATTTCCCTCCCTCGCAGATAAACTGCACTATCACCGTAGTGGATTTTCTGCACTAATTTCCCCACTAAGCTAATGGATTCCACATCCACATTTGTCATACGCTTTGCAGGGTCTCTAATCACCTGCTCCGTGGCCTGCTGTAGATTCCTAATGTTACCCTCCCTGTAGAGCTCTATGTTCGTAGACAAGATGGCGGCGCCTTCCCCAGTAGGGTGGAGGCCGTCCGGCATCAGCAGGCCACGGCGGCCACAGAATGAAGGCCAGTTATCAATAAAGCTAAAACCTTGCTGTTGACAAAACTGCACCAGCCACCTATTTAATGATGTCAGCCTGCTAAATGCCTCATCAGTACCTTGGGAGGGGACCAGAGACTATTAATTGATGCCGACACATCTTTCTGACAAGGTCACAAGTCCTCTCTATGTCCATTTTTGTGACCTCTGAGTGCTTCATCCTGATATCATTGGTGCTGACGTGAATAACTATGTGACTATATCTCATGTCATGTTCCTTCATCTGTCTTCCCTTCTGCAGTGTCAGCACCCTAAGATGGGATGCAATGTCGGGAGCTCTGGCCCCAGGAATACATTTATCAGCCGGCGTCTGTAACCTGACTTTGCGGGTGATAGAATCCCCTATCACTAAAGTCCGGCGTTTCGGGCTGGAGCCAGGAGTGGAAGTCACATCAGGTAAATCCAAGGGGGAGAACCGATTCACAGCTCGCAGTGGCGAGTGTGATCGGGGTGCCACAACCGGGTACCAAGCCCTAAAGGGCTTCCTCCGCCTCGCCACAGTCCAAAAACTGTCCTCCACAGTTGGCTTTTCTAGGCTAATGCTAATGGGCTCACTAGCCGGCCCAACACTAACCTCATCTGGAGTGCCCATAACATCTAACTCCACTGCGCTAAGAAGCTGCTCTAACTTACAGACACGGCTCTCTAAGAGAGCCACTCTATCTTCCAACATCACGTAGGATTTATGGAGGGTGTAAAGTAGGTAAAGTAGTGTACTTTGTGCACTGGGAAATTCAAGAATATTGCCAAGCAAGCACAAGCTAACCAATAATAGATAAGCTAACCACTCCCAAGGCTCACACAGATGCAAATAAATGAATTAAAGTTCACAGCAGTTACACTGAAAGAGTAGCAGAAGTATTAGAAATGTAGGAACAGTAAATATACAAACATACATACATACATATATATACACACATACATACATACATACAACAAAAATATAAATGCAACACTTTTGGTTTTGCTCTCATTTTGTATGAGATGAACTCAAAGATCTAAAACTTTTTCCACATACACATTATCACCATTTCCCTCAAATATTGTTCACAAACCAGTCTA